>NC_056751.1:631222497-631232427 GCF_019279795.1 Protopterus annectens
ACATACAAGTAGAGATAAATAAATAACTACATTTTCACACTCAAACAGGCTTAAAAAAAACTATCAACATAAAATTGTACCATAGTTTCCCCTGGATGTCTACACGGCCATACTGGATATCTGTAATGATGTGCTTATAAGTTGGAAAATAGAAACATCTAAACTATTTAGTAGTTTGTACATGATAAACAATTAAAAAAATAAACCACATGGGAATTGAACACAATTACAGGGAGAACAGTAACCTTGCCTTCTTGATTATCCAGATGAGCTAATTGTCAGAACAGCTAGGTAATGTGTTAAAAAGGGATATATTAGACATATGGGTCAGATGTATATCTCTGATTTCCTTAGGAATGTATAGTTATACTTAGGATTGTGGCACTTACTGCAGGCATCCACAGGTTGTCTCTGCACCTCAGTGACCCTCTAATGAAGATGCTCAGCATCTCTCCATTGCAGGTCATCACATTGTTGGACAACCTGCACGCCAGTCCTGTAGATTCCCATACGATGTTAATGGTCCCACACAATCCAGTTCCATATATCAGTCATTGTGAAGATTCTTGATCTGGCTGTCATGCAATGTCCCAATCTAGCATAGATGGTCAACATCTGGGTGGTCACCTCCTTGGTCTAATTGTGCGTCTGGACATGTTGAAGCTTCCTGGAAGTAGCCATCTTGAAGATGTTGTTGAGAATTTAGATATAGCAAAATTCAATAAATTGCTCACTGAGGTCCCACTCAGTTTGCAGGTAGCAGTGATCTGATCTGTAAATGTCTCAAAATCACAATTTAAAAGTGGCACTTATAGGATAGTATCAGATCATTGGAAGATAACAAGCACGTGCTGCATATGGTCCTGCTTAACAATACCTATTGAGTATTTGCTTGGAGCACCTTCCTGTTAGGCCACACTATTGGTTAAAGCACCAAACTTTGAGAACTTACATGGGCATGCACAAATGGAATTCCAAAACCTTGAATTTTAATGAACCTCATTAATTATGTATGGCACAAATGGGACTTAAAAGCAATGTGCACATAGCTGGTTTTAGGTATACCTGACTCATAGGTAGCTGCAAAGGTAATGTTGCACCTGCTGGCATTGCTGTGGTGGAATACGTTTCTCTCCTAATAGACCTAGGTTATCATTACTCCTTAGAAATATATGCGCAGATGCTTAGATTTATACATTTAGGGAAATTGTATGCAATATAAATAATGTATGTAACTTACTGGAGAGGTGTAAGATTGACATGTTTGCATACAGGTGGGTACATCTGCATCACTAACAAGCACTACTTCCCCATATGCACTTGTACAGAAAAATTTAAACAGCACCAGTGAACAGTACATAAGTACGTATTAATGGATTTTCTATACATATTGCTGGTGATTCAGTACAATATGTGGTATATGTACAGAAACCTACGGATTCCAACATTATCCATATGTTGCTATGTAGTATTTATTTGTAGTACTGTTATGGATAATGTATTCAATGATGCTTATTAAAAAGTGTACTAGTGCCTCAATAAAACTAGTTCTGTGTTTATGTCTGTTTACCATATACCATGTTTGGTATGCTTACAGATAAAGAGGCTTTATGACACTTTCCATAAATTGTTCCACTGGTAATTTTCAGATACTCTCTGCTAATGGGGATAGCTTTCACTACTCGGTATTGATTGCTTGGGTATAAGCTCATCATGTATAACAATTCATGTTAATATGACTGCTTTTTTTCATAGGTTGCCTGCTTAGACTTTAACTGCATTACAGCTACAGGATGTGTGTGACAGCCATCAAACATTTTTGTCTTACACATAGGTATAGTATGTTAACATGAACTGAATGCAGTGTGTGTAGATCATGTGGCACAGTTGTTGTGTCTGGACCTCCATTACTGTGATATCCACTGTAATGGTTTCAAATCCCATACATAGCCACTATGAATATCACAATTTATGTTGTTGTTCCAAATCTTATGTATTCAGGTATTATTTACCTATCACTTATGGTTTTATATGTCACCGTACTATATGGGACAGGGACTATTGCCTAGATTTTGGAATTGCACAGGAATGCAGAGAGGGTAAATTGGCATAAACTGCCAATATATTCATCTTGATATTTGGGCTTTCAAACTAAGGTAAACGTGTGCATATATCTGTCTTCCAGATGGCAACCAGACCTATGGGTGACAATTTTTCACCTCAGGAAAAAAATGAAGTTATGTACTCACCATAACGTTCCATCTGTGTTGTCCATTTTCATTCTTCCTCAACTATTGGTATTGGATCCAAACCATC
Source organism: Protopterus annectens (assembly GCF_019279795.1). Lineage (NCBI taxonomy): Eukaryota > Metazoa > Chordata > Ceratodontiformes > Protopteridae > Protopterus > Protopterus annectens. The sequence continues at coordinate 631,224,814 of NC_056751.1, forward strand.
GGATCCAACTTGGCCGTTGTTAAAGCTCGTGGCAACCACATCTCTTAAGCTTCTACCTTTCCCACAATGCACCTTCCCCAAATACTCAGATCTTGTTTGCTGCTTAGTAGAGAGCAAAGAATGAAAGAGGTTAATGGAGAAGCCATATCTAGAAGTCATATGTAAAAAACAAGTATACAGGGATCCTGTAAACACTCGTTCCTCCAGAAGTCTTAGAATGTGGGTTGGTGGGAGGGGAGTTGAGGAAGAATTAAAATGGACAACACAGATGGAATGTTATGGTGAGTACATAACTTCTTTATCTGATGTTGTCAATTTTCATTCTATACTCAACTGTTGTGACAGAGTCCCTAGCTACCTGTTTCCAGGGTGGACTCGGAAGGATATTCCTGAGCACCACAGAACCAAATGATGCCCAAACTCTGCAGACCAGATCCAACTTGTAATGAGTGACAAAGGTATGGGGAGTAGCCCAAGTTGCTGCTGCACATATATCATCCACGGACATTCTTAACTAAAAACTGTGGAAGTTGCCATGGATCTAGTGGAGTGTGCTTTCAAGGAATGTGGAAGAGGAACGCCAAGTTTAGTATAAATGAAGGAAATGCAATTTGTCAACCAACTTGATAACGTAATCTTAGAAACTGTTTTTCCCAAAGTTGGCTCAGAGAATGGGATGAACAATTGGTCAGCTTTTCTGATTTTCTCGGTCCTATGCAAATAGAAGCATAACTGTCTGTGAACATACAATAAATGCAAGCTATAGTCTCCTTTGTTGGTAAACTTAGGAAAGAACACTGGTACATTAATGGCTTGATTAATATTGGATTCAGCAGAAAGGATGGATTAGTACGCAAGGACACTCGATGTTTGTGGAAAATTATGTATGGAGGTTTACAGGATAATGCTTGGATCTCAGAAATTCTTCTTGTGGAAGTAATGGCAACCCAAAAATGTGTCTAATATGTAACATACTTAAGGTCACATGTAGCTGCTGGTTCAAAAGGGGATTGTATGAGAGACTGCAGCACAGAGAAGACCGGGGGACCAATTGTGAAGTAAAGCATCCCTCTTCCCCTGTGGTGAAATTAGGGCAAAGTAGTTGCTACAGTTGTTTTTTAGGGGAGAAGCAAAGAGGTCACTGCAAGGCTGGCCCCATTGATGGAAAATCTGTCCACCAACATTTCATTGAGGGACCATTCATGAGGAAGAAGAATGCATCTGCTCAGTTTGTCTGCTATCACACTGGATTTCCACAGAATGTGAGATGCTAATAGAAAGCAGTTGGAAGAGATCACCCACTGCCAGACCCTGAGAGCTTCTCAACACAATGGGTAGGATTTGGTTCCCCCTTGTTTGTTGATGTACTATACAACTGACATGTTGTTTGTATCCTCATATAAAACCTGGCTAGTGGAACTAAAGTTATTGCTGCAGCCATCAAGCCTAGAGTCTGAAGAACTAGGTGAGATGAAAATGAGGTGCTCATTATAATCTTTCTGACTTGTGACCTTATTGTTTGAACTCTACGTGGTGAAAGAGAAGTGGTGGAAGACTTTGTATTGAGAAGTGCTCCTATAAACTCAAATGTCTGAGTTGGCTGCAGTTGTGATTTGTTGTAGTTTATGGTTATTCCCAGATTAGTGCAAGTCTGGAGAACCTAATCTCTTGCATATATGAGTTGATGCCTGGTCAGAGTAGAAATGAGCCAGTCATCCAGGTGGGGAAACACCCGGAATCCCTGCAGTCTGAGGTGAGCTGCTACTACTGCCATGCATTTGGTGAACACCCTGGGGGCTGTGGTGAGTCCAAAGGGCAGTACTCTGAATTGGTAATGACTGGCTTCCAACTGGAAACATAGGTACTTTCTGGATTGCCTGTTGATTTATTTGATAATATGCATCCTGAAGATCTATAGTGCACATCCAGTTGTTTTTGCCCAGAAAAGGGAGAATTGACTAAACTGTGACCATGTGGAACTTGGTTCGCTGAACTGATTTGTTTCAATTGGTGAGATCCAAAACTGGTCTCCAGTCTACTGTTTTTTTGGCACTAAAAGAACATGTGAGTAAGTACTGGATCCTATTTGGTCTGATGGGACCTTTTGGATGACTCTCTTTTTCTTGCAGCTTTTGAATTTGAATTGCTGCTTGATTACTCTAACTGGGTGGAACATCAGGGATTTTTCTTGAAATTGGAGGTGGAGGGGAAAAGGGTATTACTTAGCCTCTAGAAATAATCTTCTGCAGCCAAGTATTATTTGTTAAGTCTAGCCAGGCTCCCTGGTGCAGGGATAAATGCCACCTGACTATCTCCAGAGGTGGACAGTTGGGCCTCCATTCAGGAGTGCTGGGTGGGTTTGTCAAAGAAAGATTCTCATGAACCCTGGTTTTGCAGGCCACTTCTGCTACGTGGGCATCATCATCTGTTAGAATTCCCAACTCTGCCTCTGGGGGAACCTCCTCCACGTGCATCTTGGAAATGATCTTGAGACTTTTTGAACCACATCTTTTGGCTACTGCACTGATTCCTGGAATAGGATCTTTGGGGAGCTGAAAAACATATGCCCATAGCAGACAAGGTCTTTCCATCCTTCTCACACCTGGACAGTGTTTCCCTCACTTTAGGGCCATACAGTGTAGTTCCATCAAAAGGAGCATTGACAAAAGTGGACTTAAATGGCTCTCCAAAATGGCACAAGTGCATACATGTATGTCTCCTAATGGAAATTCCTGAAGTCACTGCTGTTAAGATTCCTTCTGCTATGCTGGAAACTAACCTCACAGAAGAATTAGACATAGACTGTAGGGTTGTCAACTGAGAGGTTAAAGAATCTTGAACCTATTCAGAAATTACTCGTGAGAGTATTTGACAACTCCTTAGTCAAATCTTTCTGAAGTCTAATAAAGTGTGCCAAATAGTTCAGTGACCTTAGAGCAAAGGTCCCTGAAGCAAAGACACGCTTCCCAATCTGTCCATCACCCACAATTCCCTGTTGAGGGGATGGAAAGTGAAACTCTCGTGAGTGAGTTCCTTCTTTGTGGCTGCCACTATGACCATGGCATCAGCTTGACCCCCTTTCCTCCAGAATTGTCTGTCTTCAGGTGGTGCCATTATCCTGTCTGGTCTCTAAGGTATGGGTTCTATGGAGTCGGGTTCCTTCCATGCCTGCCAAGAGACCATATCAATGAGCTCATTGGTAGGCATAGTCACCCAGGAGGTAGAGGGTCCAGACCAGTACCAAACACCAGCAGAACAGATTCCTCAGGCATAGGGTTGGAGGAGGTCCAGCCACCTCTCTGTATAGAATTCTATGATGTCTCCAAAGGAAACATCTTCATGAGGTGACCATGGGGGCCTTTCGCCTTCATTGAAATCTGTGTCTTCAGTGATGGACTCCTGTTGGGAGTCCAGATGCTTTCTCTTGCATGTCCTCTTCCTGAGCATCTTCTCAGTGGGATGCTTTGCGGAGGTCTCAGAAGAGGAAATCAAAATTTCCTCATAGGGAACCTGGGTCTTTGGTACTGGATGCCCCTGTGGAGAAAGGTGGTGAGGCTCTTGACACTATGACATCATGGTAGAATATCTAGGATCTGAGGGGGAAGGATCTGCCAAGGCAGAGAAAACTCTCTTCACAGCCTCAAAGGCAGAGCTCAACATCGCCCTCCCCTCCACTCCAATGGCCCGAGGTGAAAGCCAGAGCTGAACTGTCCAGTGCTGAGGCTCCGAGGAACAGAGATGGTTCTGAAAACTTCACAGTCAAATGCTGCACCCTGGATCCAACAGGCAGACTTCAGCTCCGAGAACTTTCTGCATCCAAGTGGACTGGTGGTCTCAGAAATGATCTGGGATCCGAGGATACTGAACAGCTAGGATTCTGGAACTCTGAAGCAACAGAAGGTGTCAGAGGAGGAATTTGCAAGGGAGGTGTTGTGGAAGGATGGATAACCTGACCCAGAGGGGTAGGTGCTGAAGGAAAACCGATTTGTCCCTGCACCTAGATGATCTTCCTCACCACTCTCTCCGCATCTTCTTCTGTGAGTCTTCTGGAAGAATGAGTGGTTTATACAGATAGAGACAGCAGTGTTTGTAAGGAGAGTGATGGGAGCCTGTCAGGAACTGGATTCAAGGATGGAGAGTATCTGGTACATGGAAGCATAGGCCCCTCCATTATTTCTGTTGAGGTCAGATCTGATAACGTAGGGTCCAACGGTTTTACTTTCTTCTGATCTGACTTTGCCAGAGTCGGATCCAGTAATGATGAAACAGTCTGCTTAGGTTTTGCAGAATCCAATGAAGCAGTAGGCTCCTGCACTCTCAATGTTTTTGGATCTAGGGTCAAGACCTGGTTCTTCTGGCTTCTCTCTTGACAAGTCAGAAGAAGAAGATTTTGGTTTAATCATCTCAGATATGGCTTCTCCAAAGGATGAAGGAATGAAACCTTTCAATATCAGCTTGTTCTTATGCTCTGTAAGATCACAAGTACTGAAGCCATGGCATATGGGGCAATCCTCTTGTAAATAAAGAGGGTCCAGACAATAAACACAAAGAGTGTGGGCATCATAAATTGGAAATGTATGCCCACACTTAGAACATTTTTTAAAACCTGCAGGGTTGTCGGCCATAATTAATACTGAGGAAAAATAACAACAACAACGATGCCAGAGGTATTATAAAGAGAAAAATAAGTAAGACAGAAAAAGATTTTTTTTTAACTAGCAAGAAATAGAGGGCAAGGAAATTCCAACAAAGGGAGAAGCGATACTAATGAAAGTATGTGAAACGTACCAAGTATAAAAAGGAAATCAGAGATATAGCAATGTAAAAGGAGGGATTGAAATTAAGAGAATACTAATCAACAATTTACAAGAAAAAACAAAGAAATACAAAAAAATCTTTACTTATCTAAGTCATACAGCTTGAGAGAGATAGTAGACCATGTCTGTTAGCTAGAAGTGGCAGATGAAATCTGAGGTATTTGGGGAAGAGGTGCATTGTGGGTAAGGGAGAAGATCAAGAGATCTGGTTGCTGTGAGCTTTACCAACAACTGAGTTGGATCCGACAGCTCAGATCTGGAACCAGTAGTTCAGGATAGAATGAAAAATGACAACATCAGATACAAAATTATAATAGATGTTCTGTGACTAATTGGACAGACACTCCTTGAATCAGCTGGAAATACAGAATGGAGGAGTTAACATGATTAATATTATGGGAGGTCGCATTGATCCCATGAGGCCTGTTGCTGATGGTAATGTGATATGATCCTTCTCACAGTCAATAGGGTATGCCAGTATGAAAGGTCAAGGGATGCCACTGCTCACCATTGAAAACCCCTGATGAGATCACACAGTTTCTCACATCAGTGCATACAGTGAGTGGGAAGCACTGCATACCAGGGGATGGGATAGAAGTTGATGTACCAGGCCATACATGTATGTATTATGTTGCATAACACTGGTGCATATTTAGTAACACAGTATATAGTGCTGTTGCATGCGTGTTCGTGTATTATTATTTTTGTGTTGCAAAAGCAGAATTGCGTTATGCACATGGATCCAGACAGTGTGACAATGACCTATGTAAGCATAAGGACACATTGCCATACTTGAGTACATACACAGCAGTACAACCAACATGTGTAATGTTGCCTGCATTCATCTGCAAAGGTCACCCCATGTCTACACAACAGCAGGACATGAGAGGTGAGTGTCTCCACATACAGTTAATGTGACCATTACCTGTTATTGCCTCTGCCTCCTGTCATGCCAGTGGTGTATACTGTCATACTGATATTTCCCTGACATTGCAAACTACAGGTATATCTTCTGTGGACATGAGCCATGCAGGTGCATCTACAGAGAGAACAGGTTTGTTTCCCCACCATGTTCATAGGCTGCAGCACTGTGTAGCATAACTCTACTGTATGAAATTAATGTCACTGCTTTTTACCCACAGACATCTGGCCAACAGGTGCACCATACATCACATGAGCATCACCGGAACTTGATACTATGTTGTATATGTCATTGTGAGTCTATGGTGTTGCCTGCTTACATGGCTGGGTTTACTTTGTCTGTATTTTCCCACTGCAGGATCCACATTACAACAGACAAACTCACCACATCAGGAGTGTGTCACTGGTGTGCTATTACCTCTGTTTCATACAACTCATTGCTGTTACACCTGGTGTTGTCCTCCATTAAATACTGTGTCTTTCTACCCCTGTATAGGACACCCACCATCAGCATCTCAGCCACAACAACTGCTATGTGTATGTATTGCCTACTGTGTTTTACCTCTGTTGGAATAGTACATCCTGGCAAGCATGTGATTAATAATGCTGTGTTTATACCTTTGTTTCCCTACAACGGTTACATTTCAGCTTGCAACTCTAGCGCTGGATTCCTACAAGGACACGTCAGGTGGGCGTTATGCTTGTATTCCTCACACGTCATGTATGTTGCATATGTAGCATAACTGTCAGCTCCCTGTTATACAGGTTCTATTGGCCATGCCTGGTCAAGACCTCGTGGTAAATCATTATCTGTAATACTGTAGTAATATATATATATAAATATATCTATATATATATATATATATATATATATATATATATATATATATATATATACATACATATATAGATATACATACACACACAAACACACACATAGATATTAATATAGGTTTACTACTAAAATATCAGCGTTCATGAAAATGAACGTTTGATACTTCAAAAATTACCTCATACTTCCTGCATACTAATTAGGTTAAAATATCAAATCTGTTGATTAAATTCAACAGATTCGACATTTATATTGAAAATTGACCGTGATGGCAGTGTAGGTGCAAACATAAGTTAAACACCTACACTGTCATTCATATTTTAGCATGGGGGCAAGCCCCCCTGCTAACCCCCACAACCCCTGCAAATTAAATATTCTAACTCCGAGATCGCACTACAGTGATGAGGGATACATTTCCGAGTCCGCACTGTACCACAACTCTACTCATAACATTGAGTTCATATCAGCGAATGTGCATTTGCATTCCCTGATATGTACTTTCAATCCTAACATTCGGCAACACGGAAGTCGACTACCGTTCGACTTTCCATGTTTGCTGAGCCAAGGTTTAACTTTTTGATACTAAATATATATAAGGGTCTACACTTCAAAGGATCAAAATTTCACAATGTCGAACCACTGATCATCGAAGACCAAATAATCGATGATGTGAAATATCAAACAGAAAAAAAAAATTTCTAACATGTAAAAAAGTCTTAAACATATTTGCAAGGGGCTTACCCCTCCCCACTGCTACTTAAATATACCAACTCTGAGATCACACTACAGTGAAGAGAACAGCAAATTTCCCATTTCTCACTGTATGGGAACCTCTATTCACAATGTTCGATATTTCACAACTTCGATCATGTGGTCTTCTCAGATCGGAGGGTCGATGTGAAATTGTAATCCTTTGAAGTAGACCTCTATATATATATATATATATATATATATATATATATATATTATAATTTAGAAGTTATAAAACTTCGATCACATGGTCTCGACCATATGAATTGATATATGTGTGTGTGTGTGTGTGTT
>NC_056751.1:631562927-631573309 GCF_019279795.1 Protopterus annectens
TGAGGGAACACTTCCACTGGGAAGGCCAAGATTACTCTGACTCTAAGAAAAGACTCCGTGAGTTTCTTCTTCTCCCACAGCATAGACCCCTTGCAATTCCTCCAGTTTTAGACATTTTGGATGATGTTTACACCGAATCTAGTCTAAACCCAGATTCCTTACCTCCTGCACCAGCTAAACCAGACAGATACTACCGAGTTCCTGATTCTCATAAGTTTCTATATAAAAGCCCTGTTGCAGACCCCAAAAACCATTTCCCAGGGTCCCAAAGGGGTTAAGGCCTCTACTGCTAAGAATCCACTACCTTCTGAAAGAGATTCCAGAGCATTAGAAAGATGGAGGAAGAAAGTGTATACGTCTGCCAAGTATACAAACTCAAAAACGAAAACGTGTTAAACTCCAAAAACGAAAACGTGGCAACCTTCTGATAAGTACAGTCTTTTATTTATACAAATAGATGAAGCGCTTTTCGTTCAATGAAATAATTTGAACTTCTTCAGATAAGTATACAACTGTTGAATTAGTTTAAATAACCATGATGTCAGATTAGCTGATCATAGCTGATCACGAATTAAAAGGGCTATACAAAATTAGCATGTTTAAACATGTAATACTTTGAATATAAATAACTTGTAATAAAAAGCAAAAAGTATCAAAATTAATAAACCCTTTAGGCTTTAAAGATTCACAGCACCTTAAATAAACGAACGGCATAGCTAAATAAATATCGTTGTACATGGCCTTATAGATGCAAACAGTTAGATGAAAAATTAGATAAAAACGTAGCAAGCATAATGGCAACACAGAGGTAGAAACAATATTTCTGATTTCAATTGATCCTATTATAATATAACTATTATATAAATATATAAATAAATATATTATGTAAATATGAATTAAATGATGCAACTTAATATAAAATATTTAAAAATATATATAAAATTTTATAAAATTTATGGTATAATTAAAACCTTAATAGAATATAGGGGCAGAAGTTAACTTTCGTGTCCATAATTCCTGTAGACTGCAGTAAATGCATGAACTCATGCTAACATGTACATTACCTATCTAAACTCTTAATCTTTAAGATAGGCATTATTGTACACGTCATTTAAACCAGGTTCATTATATGCATTCAAACGTATTTGCCATATTAATTCTAACTTTTCTAGTTCCAGTTCAGTAGGTCCACCTCTTATGTTTGGTGTCATTTGATCAATAATCCAAAATTTAAAGGTGTGACTGGGGTTTTCCTGAATATGTTTCGCTAGTGCACTTTCCTGGTTACTTTTCTTAATACTGTATGTATGATCGTATATTCTGTCTCTCAGTCTACGTTTAGTTTTACCCACATACAAACTAGGACACCGTGTACACTTAGATACATATACAACCATTTTAGAGTTACAGTTAAATTTGCCCGTGCTCTTCAACACTTTGTTTTTATTATTATTGTTGGACTGAATATCTATTGATGTCCCTACATGAATGTACTTGCAATACGGGCAAGAGTGACATTGTTGCATGCCTGTGTTTTTGGCTGTCATTTTCCCCAAATTTTCAAATAAGTTTTTAAAATTTCTGTTTCTTTTTGTTGTGAATTTCGGCACTACTCCTAATTTGTCCAGTAGTTCTTTATCCTGAGTAATAATGTTCCAATTTTTCAATATAATATTCTTAATATATTGAAAATCAATATTATAGGTGATGATAAAATTAACCCTTGGAACCTCCAGCTCTGTATTTGTCATACTATTCTCCATGCTTACTGTGAAGTTATCATTTACTACCCTGTTTGTTACAAGTGTAAACGTGTTATTGATTGTGTCCTCTTTGTTACTCAATATAGGGTGATAAATTCCACTCATTCTTTTATTCTTCACTTCCATAATTATTCCATCTAAAAATTTTTAGGGTATGCTCTTCTAATAAACATTTGTCTTAAGATGTTACATTCTGCCCTAAAATCCTCCTCTGTAGTCGTCATTCGGGCTGCCCTAACCAATTGTCCTTTAACCACCGATTTTTTTCTGGTGGATTGGGTGGCCACTTGTGAAATGCAAAAATGTATTAGAATAGGACGGTTTCCTATAAATTTTAGCTTCATATTTTTTAGCCAGAGTGTTCTTAACCAGATATACATCCAAGTATGCTATCTCCTTCTCTTCATAGCTGTGGGTGAATTCTAAAAAACCCGTTGTTTGGTTAAAATAATCTACCAAATGCTCAGCTTGCTCCTTGCTGCCTTTGAACAATATAAAGATGTCATCTAGGTATCTGGTGAAATATGTTATTTGCTTGGAAATGTAATCTACTTTGAATATGTAATTATGTTCCCAGTGATTCATTACTAAATTAGCAAAAGTTGAACCACACGGGGATCCCATGGCCACCCCCTTTATTTGATGATAATAGTTGTTTTTGAAGTAGATGAAATTGTGCATAAGAACAATATCCAACAATTCTCCTATTAGTGCTATTTCCATATGCGAAGCACCTTTTTGTTTAAGGTTCTGTGATACCCACTCAATACCTAAATCCTGGGGTATAGAGGTATATAAATCTCTTACATCAATTGTTAGAAAATTGTGTTGATCAATATATTCTAATTCATTAATTCTCTCCAAAAATGACCATGAGTCCTTGCATATTCCTGGTTCAGAAGTCACATACTTCTTTAGCATTCTATCCACCACCTTTGAACATGCATAAGTTGCAGAGTTCCTACCATCTATTATCGGTCTAAGTGGTGGGTCCAGTACATTTTTGTGAATTTTAGGTACACCAAAAATTGTAGGAACTGTCGGTGCTAACATAACCATAAAACTATACATGTTCAAATCAATTCTCCCTTCTATAAAGAGGTCATTTATGTATACTTTAATCCTTTGGTTAGCTTGATTGTATTCGTTAAGAGATGCTAATGTGTATGAGTCTTGTTAGTCGACATGGCAACCAACCAACTGAGCGGTACATTAGAACTATTTCCATTAACGGAGAATGGTAACGTTAATGGGGAAGACACAACACTTCTTAGTGTTGTACAAACTCTATCGTTACAAGTGCAGAAACTTACGGATAGAGTGGAGGCTCTTAGCGCCTCACAGGGTAAAAACATACAACAGGAACGGCAGCAGCACCAACAGCTACAGGGTAACGAAGCATTGCAGAGGGGCTTCAATACCCCTGGAATGTTTGGTGCGTTTTTTAACACGCAACCGGAGGTGTCTATTCCACCGGGCCAGAACGGAGTAGTAGCAGCAGCTGATTTACCACCGGATCAAAACGGAACAACGGCAGTAACTGGTACACCACAGGCAACACCTGGATCTATTCCTAACGGACAAGGTAACAACTCCGGACCCAGCCAACAGGACCCAATGGATAATGGTGGTCAAGGAACTTTATTTAGCAATGGAAATGGCAGTTTTAGAGCTATAACTCAACAGCAGAATATAACGGTCCCAGGGCTTATTGGAATTCCGAACCTGAAGGAATGGTTGACTTCACCTATGGGTATGTACTTTGAAAATGGCCAACCATCCATGAGGAATCCGGCTAGGGATGTAATAAGTTTATTAGATCTTTTAAATAACTTTGACCATGTTTTATTGAAATGTAAAAAGTTGAAATTGGAAATAGAATATTTTTCTGAGTGTATGAGATTACAAATGGTGCCTAAAGGTCTTCGTATCTGCCAATACCCGACGGGCCTTATACCAGAATCTCAATTCCACATGGAACTAGTGGAATTATTTAACAAACAGGGGCTGGAATTACTTAACATTATGTGTAGAAATTATAAAATTTCAGCAGACGAATTAAATGATGAAAGTATGATGCTGGATTCAAAAATAAGATCTCACCTTGACTTTGACAGATACAAATATGAATATATACGTATTTTTTTAAACAATAGATGCGTATATGTTGAAAGCTAAGGCAGTGAAGTGTAAAAAACTTGAACGAGACCGATTACAATATACAAATGGCACAGCTTACCCTCGCCCTCCCCCAGCACAACAATGGCAAGCAAGGGGAAGTCAGGCAGTACATGGTCAGACTAATTATAATAATCAACCACAATCAACATCTCCTAACCAACAAGGGGCTAATACTGGGGGGTCTAATCAAAACGTTCCAAACACTGATTCACATAGTAACATGGAACCCCCACCCTCCACCCCTTTGAATTCAGCTAATAATGTGGAAGGGTTACGTAGAAGTGAGCGCTTACAAAATCAAAGTAACAACCACGGGAACCATAACGGAAGTAACAACAATGGACAGAGGATGAATAATCAACAGGTTTTTCAGAAAGGAAAGAACAGGAGGAACCAACGGAAGAAATACAACAAATGGAAGTAACTACAACCGAGAGCAATGCAATGAAGAGCATACAGTATCCAGTAGTTAATCTTCCACCAGCGATGTACGACACATCCAAAGAACAATCTCCAAGCTTACGTATAATAAAAATTTAATATAGGTGCACATGCAGGACAATGGTTAGCGCTTTCACATAATGCTTCATCAGACCTGATGAAGCATTATGTGAAAGCGCGGTCTGATGAAGCATTATGTGAAAGCGCTAAACATTGTCCTGCATGTGCACCTATATTAAATTTTTATTATACGTAAGCTTGGAGATTGTTCTTTGGATGTGTCGTACATCGCTGGTGGAAGATTAACTACTGGATACTGTATGCTCTTCATTGCATTGCTCTCGGTTGTTGTTATTTTTTACATTACCGTGTTTTGCTTTTTACTGAGAGCATTAACCCCGCGTGAATCTGGTGACTCTGTAAATGGAAGTAACTGACTCAAGTACTGTTATTACACCTTTGATTATCAAAAACAGTGATGGGGACTTCAAGGTGTATAATTACTCTTCAGCTGTATTTCAAACTGAAATGGTCAATATGCTAGCAAAAGGCCTTACCTTTGTTCCATTAAGGAAACCGAACATCACTAATCACATTATTGATTTAAAATTGTTTGTTAGGAAATTAAACCTACAGGTTTTGCTAGGGGACATAAACAGGACACAAGTAGAACAATATAGAGTACCCAGTACATTTAATCCCCCACTACACAATTCATTATACATCTTTGAAAAAATATGTGAATTGGATTTTAGATATCACAACACATGGCAATTGTCAACAGGAATGAAAGGGAACTTAACTAAACAGGAGCAAGAATAGATCGAATACCTGAAAAAACTTAATGTTCGCATCATGAAACCAGATAAAGGGGGAGGGTTGGTAGTTATGGACCCTATTAACTATGACAATAAAATAGAGGAAATATTAGAGTCAGACTCATACACATTAGCATCTCTTAACGAATACAATCAAGCTAACCAAAGGATTAAAGTATACATAAATGACCTCTTTATAGAAGGGAGAATTGATTTGAACATGTATAGTTTTATGGTTATGTTAGCACCGACAGTTCCTACAATTTTTGGTGTACCTAAAATACACAAAAATGTACTGGGCCCACCACTTAGACCGATAATAGATGGTAGGAACTCTGCAACTTATGCATGTTCAAAGGTGGTGGATAGAATGCTAAAGAAGTATGTGACTTCTGAACCAGGAATATGCAAGGACTCATGGTCATTTTTGGAGAGAATTAATGAATTAGAATATATTGATCAACACAATTTTCTAACAATTGATGTAAGAGATTTATATACCTCTATACCCCAGGATTTAGGTATTGAGTGGGTATCACAGAACCTTAAACAAAAAGGTGCTTCGAATATGGAAATAGCACTAATAGGAGAATTGTTGGATATTGTTCTTTCACACAATTTCATCTACTTCAAAATAATGGAAAATAATGCTGACGTGGCTAGTGAAGTATGTGATAACACTCATAATGATTTACCTGTCCAAAAACTGTATATAAATGATAGTAATGTATTTGAATATGTGATGGGGACATGTACAGATAGGACTGGTGACTGTTGTACTGATGTATACCCATCAATGCCGGAACGTGAAACAACTAGGTTGGCTTGAACTCCCCAACTTAATTAAACTAAATCAACTCTTAGTTGCCCACAAAGTTCTTAACCATCCTGAAAATACCCCCTCACTCTCTAATATAATAATGCCATACAACAACCTGAGGTCACTAAGATCGGCCAACAAAATAATGGTCCAAACCTACACAGCTAACAATTCTGCTGGGGAATCTCTGTTTGCCAACTTTGTTGGCAAGACCTGGAATTCTCTACCAAACCCTATCACCCTGCAATCCTCCTTAAACCTTTTCAAAAAAAGCATAAAACAGCATCTTAAACTCAACTGGCTTTGTCCATGTTCCTACCCTGACTAAACTGTATCATTGACCTACATTAAAACTGACCAAACTGTTTTCTAATACATTCTGACCTTTTATACAAGTATAATGTGCTGATCTTGTAACTCTTTGGATCTTGGGAACAACGCTATAACATTGTATGTAACTCTTGTATAACTTTTTCAATGTAAATAACTTGATGTGTATATTCTTGAAGAAAGTGTTGTAACCTTGTAACTAAATGATTTGGAGCTTTTCTCCTCAGGCCTCCACTGAAAATGGACATACATCCAGTCGGACTATCCTGGTAAACAAATGTAAAATAAATAAATAAATAAAATGTTAGTGACTTAGATATACCAATATTGGAGACAAATGTAGGAGAAGAGGGGTTTGATTTTTGTTTTGAAGAGGAGGATGATGTAAACACTGATGTGTGGCAAAAAAAATGCATATGAATAACAAGAGTCTAAAGCCTAACATTAAAGTACTACCTGGCTCTGTAAAAAGAGGAACTTCACTGACTGATTGTAACATCTCTATAATGGATGAATCTGGTCAACTTGGATTGATAGCAGACAATTTTGAGTTGGAAGGAAACAAAGTTACAGTGAGTGAGCATAAGGGGTTGAAGATATACAACTACACTAATGAAATATTGGATGTGCATCACAGGGAATTGTTATTGAAAGGGTTCACTTTTGTCCCAAAAGGTCAAAATTATGGTGGGGATACTATTTTAGACATCAAGTTGTTCTCGAGACTGATTAATCTAAAAATATTACTAGAGAAGGGTGAAAAAAGTGAAGAAGAAAATAATAATAAGAATGTTAAGGGATCGTTGTGTAGGAAAAGTAAATACAACCCCCCTTTGGTACCACCGGTAGCTATTTTTGAAAAACTTATGGAAGTGGAAATTAGGAACTTATATAGTAAACAAGGAAGACATAGATGTGACAATTTAACTAAAGAAGAGAACTGTGTGTTAAAAGAATTAATGAAAAATTACAACATTAGGGTGATGAAAAACGACAAAGGGGGAGGGGTCATTATTATGGACCAATTTGACTACACTAGTAGAATGTTGAAACACTTGAACAATAGTGAATTCTTTATACCAGCTTCTATAAATTAAATTAACATTCTTAATAGAAGGTTAGACTTTATATTGGAAGACCTCTTTCTGGAATATAATTTCTCGGAAGAAGAAATAAAATTTTTGAAAGTGGAGCACCCAAAGGTAGCTTCATTTTCGGAATACCAAAAATCCATAAATCGATTAATGATCCTCCAATGAGGCCTATAGTTGCAGGGAGAGAAGTAAAACAGAGCCTCTAGCCAAGATGGTAGATTTTCACCTAAAAATTTTTTTTGAGGGGAAGGACCATTTGTTGAAGGATTCCTGGTATTTATTGAGGAATTTAGCAGAAGTGGATTTTGAAGAAAAAGTGATTTTTTTGAGTATTGATGTAAATACTTATATTTAAGTATTCCCCATGAGGAAGGTCTGGAAATGTTCCAAAAAGCCCTTAAGGAGGATACTAAATTTTCTAGTGATTCCATTTTTGTGTTATCAACCCTTATGGAATTGGTGTTGGGTAACAATTTTGTTTGGTTTCAATAAGAGTACTTTAAACAGACTCGGGGAGTGGCAATGGGCGCAATTGCAGCCCCAGTTTTTGCTAATGTAGTTTTATGGTATTGGGAGACAAAATTTGTCTTGGAATCAAGGTTTAAAGATATGATCTACAGATACTATAGATTGATTTTTGGATGACATCCTGATATTGTGGACAGGGGGAGAAGATGAGGTAGAGGATTTCCTTGAATATATTAATGGTACTACAGATTTCTTAACTTTCACAAGTACTAAAAGTAAGGAAATGGTCAATTATTTGGATGGCCATTTATATAAGGATGTGAGTAATAGGTGTTATGAATCATCAATTTACAGGAAACCTACTTACTCAAACAGTTTGTTACACTTTAATAGGGAACACCCTTTGTGGCAAACAAATGAACCCTATTAAGGGACAAATTATTAGGATATCTAGATTGACTAGTGAATATAACAAATTTGTGGAAGGAACCTTATTAAGGGACAAATGATTAGGATATCTAGATTGACTAGTGAATATAACAAATTTGTGGAAGAAATTAACATTTTGAAAGGGATGTTATTAGCTAGGGGATACCCTAAGTTATTAATTGAAGGGCAAGAAAGGTATGTGATGGAGAGAAGGACGGATCTGTACCCCCCTTTGCTTAAGAACCCTAATGTGACAATAGGTGGTTCAGATGCACCTATGAGTTCATTTAACTGTATTTTAACATTTGATGAACATTCCTTAGAAATTAGCAGAATTTTAGAGAAAAACTGGAATGGAGTATTTGAGGCTTTTGATCTAAATGATAAGGTAGGCCCTAGAGTAGTGTTTAGAAGTGGTAACAACATGAAAACCCTTTTTGAAAGGACTCAAAATAAGGGTGATAGGATTATGATGGGGAAAATGAACCCTTGTGGATGTTGTAGGGAATGTAGATTTATGTTTGAAACAAGGAACTTGATTATTGAAGGATATGACAGGGTTATTAACATTAATGGTAATTATAATTGTAAAACCAAGGGAGTTGTTTATGTGGCCCTATGCCAATCTTGTAAAGCCTAATACATTGGTAAAATGGAAAATGAATCGAGGAAGACGGTATACCAACATAACTATGCCATTATAAAACAGGACAACATGAATGCACTATACAAACACAGTGTTGTATTTAGGGATTTTAAGAAATTTAGGTTTTGTGTGCTGGAAAAGGTCAGAAAACAAGAGAGAGGTGGTAACTGGTCCAATTTTTTAGAATACAGAGAGACCTTTTGGCAACCATAAAACCAGGTTTAAATGATAACAGTGCACTCAACATGAGAGTAGAAAGAATATAAATTTAATTTAATTTATATAAATAAGATTGATAAGGAATAGATTGTTTGTATATAGAATTTAACAACAGTATTTTAACTCTTTAAGAGTATTGTTAGTTAATATGAGGTTTAATAAATAGACACATTAGATATAGTAGTGGGATTTGCACATATATATATATATTTTTTTTATTATAGATTATGCAGGTAATAGGTTCCAAGTGGAAGGTCTTATTAATGAATATGTATTTAAATGTTTTTATTAAGTGTTATGTCAATGATTTTATTAATGTGTTTGTTTTTTAAAAAAATGGTGCTAGGTCATATGACAAGTATGTAAAAGTATATAAGAGGGGAAGTGATGTTTTATGTTGTATCTGATAAAGTTCCGTTTTGAATGTAATGCATTAAAGGAACGACAGTGTTCATACAGGCTTTCTGGCAAATACTGGAACAAATGCGTGTAGCTATCTTACTTTAGAAGTACTCCTGGTGCCTTATTTTGTTTATTACTGGACATTATTACTCAGGATAAAGAACTACTGGACAAATTAGGAGTAGTGCCGAAATTCAGAACAAAAAGAGACAGAAATTTTAAAAACTTATTTGAAAATTTGGGGAAAATGACAGCCAAAAACACAGGCATGCAACAATGTCACTCTTGCCCATATTGCAAGTACATTCATGTAGGGACATCAATAGATATTCAGCCCAACAATAATAATAAAAACAAAGTGTTGAAGAGCACGGGCAAATTTAACTGCAACTCTAAAATGGTTGTATATGTATCTAAGTGTACACGGTGTCCTAGTTTCTATGTGGGTAAAACTAAACATAGACTGAGAGACAGAATATACGATCATAC
This sequence comes from Protopterus annectens, assembly GCF_019279795.1. Taxonomy (NCBI): domain Eukaryota; kingdom Metazoa; phylum Chordata; order Ceratodontiformes; family Protopteridae; genus Protopterus; species Protopterus annectens. The sequence continues at coordinate 631,573,028 of NC_056751.1, forward strand.
ATACAGTATTAAGAAAAGTAACCAGGAAAGTGCACTAGCGAAACATATTCAGGAAAACCCCAGTCACACCTTTAAATTTTGGATTATTGATCAAATGACACCAAACATAAGAGGTGGACTTACTGAACTGGAACTAGAAAAGTTAGAATTAATATGGCAAATACCTTTGAATGCATATAATGAACCTGGTTTAAATGACATGTGTACAATAATGCCTATCTTAAAGTTTAAGAGTTTAGATAGGTAATGTACATGTTAGCATGAGTTCATGCATTTACTGCA